>NC_083650.1:22394836-22402336 GCF_963576545.1 Limanda limanda | reverse complement strand
AATGCAGCTTCGGGAGTAATAATTTAGCCTTTAGACCTTTACTCCACGCTGTTGTGGAGCAGCAGCAGCAGCAGCAGCAGCAGCAGATATACTGATAATTCAGTCACACTGGGCGGTGTACCAAGGTCTGCTTCAAACGTGTTTCAGCTGACTTTGCTCTCACTCTCCTCCTGAGCTGAGAGCATTGGAGCAGCCAACAGTTCTCCCCTCAGTTTCCATTAAAGTTAACAACCTGCTGTGCTGTTATCCGGCTTTGCTCTGTTCATAATGAAGCTGCTTTAAGTGAAAAAAGGGAAGTCATTCAACTGGAAAAATCCACATCTCATTTGGTGACTCAAATCACTGAATTCTAAGGGCCACCCACAAAACTTAATAGATACAGTTAAATGTTTTTTTTTTTTAGATGTCTTAGCAGAAATGGTCAAAGCCACTGGTAATGTGGATATCAACCAATTAAAACATGACCAAAATAAAAAGTCCTGCTACCTTGAATAAAATTGTGGATTTCTCTGGGTTTGACCTTTGTTGGAAATATTCTGTAGTACACAAGTCATAGAATATATAACGTAGGTGTAGACATTTTAATAAAAAAACTGTTGCATGTAATATCTTGATAGTGATGTCAAATGTTATCACTAATGCTGATGGAGGCAACAGTAGAACACGAGCAACCGTAGAGCACGGTATTGTATCGGTCTTTCACCTGTACTTAAGTTCACCAGATAATAAAATGGTTCTGTATCCAAAAGGTCCCAGGTTCAGTCTTGAATATGTTCATCTCCTGCCACGTCTCTGCACAAGTTCATGAACCCTTTATTCGTTTTCACATCTATACTTGCTTTATATCAGGTTGTGAGAAAAGGCCAAAGCCTGCAATCTAAAATGTGAAAAACTCTTGAAAAACCATGAACTCCCTCTTATTGCAAAATTATTGTTTGCTTTTTCAATGCAGTTATCAGTAAGAATTGGTGTTAATTTAAGTTTATTTCCCTTGTAGGTCAGTGCAGTCAGCGTTATGCATTATTCCCAAGTTAAGGAAGTCTGTGCACTGACAAGTCACACTAAAGGACTTGTCTGTTGATACTTTTGTTAGATATTTCTCCCTCTGTTTAGAAAAAGCTATATATCCAACCACACAACATTCATTTTACAAAATATCCCTGTCAAGAAAAACGCCCAGAAAAGCATGCAGGACCAGTAGTTGTTGATCAAGTCTATAGTTGGTTAACAATCAATCAAATACCAGAGAAGAACATGGTGGGAAGGCACAGTGAACTCAGTACATTTATTTTTCTGTTGTTTCTGGTGTATATGTTTAACTTAACATGCTACATGCTACAATCGGGATGCTGTGACAACATCATTTCTTAAACACTCAGTTTTTCATGCACACACAGATACAAAGAAATGGAGTTTTTGAAATTCTGCACATTGGAAAGTGTTTGTCAAAATCTCTTTGTGACTTTAACGCTGTTTGCATGTGGACCAGAGGCCCAAACAGGAAAAGTTTCTTCGATCGTGATTTCTTGCCTGAGCGATCAACACTGTGCCTCTTGGATGATCATTTGGATTAGAAGCAGAAATGTGTCCTGCAGTTCCTTAGTCCATTTCCCCTCGTGGCTGCTGGGAAAAGATCAATTGTCTTCTTTTATTATTATTCTAGTAAAATCACACAGTCGTTTTATTTGAATACACTCAGCTGGAACTGTTAATGGACAAAAACGTTCCACTTACACTCCGTGAGAATCCACATCATGCCCATTTACTTGATCAGTTAATTGATCAGTTTATTATCTGTTCATTGGTCCGTAGAGTGAAAGCACTACACTAAGGAAAAAGGCCAATTAAAACATGTGTGAGGTAACTCAACATAAAAGATTAAACCACACAGTGTTAGTCCAGATTCAAATATCATTTCCTCAAACTCGATTACAGGTTTGCTTATCAGCATTTTGCAGAACTTGAACTTGAACTCTTTACTTCCCCAATCAAGTGCAGTAAAGTGTAGATTTTTTTCCCTAAGCCACGGTAAGGCAGGTGTTCAAGCAGCTGTTAGGCAGTGTTGTCTCTTCACAGCAAGTCAGTCTGATAGGAACGGAAACTATGCTGTACCTAACCTCAACATATCCGTCTCCTAACAGTAGTTCCCATGTTACATTAATCTCAACATTTGTTCCTGGTTCTATCAGATCTGCTTTTATTAGCCATAGTCGGACAAAAGCCTCCACCTCATGAGAGGAGATGAGTGGAACTAAAGGGGAGTCAAAGATCCAGAAATATAGAGAGCGGTACATTAGGCCATATGACATAGAAGTGAAATATGACTTAATCAATAATTCAGGATGTTAGAAATCCCTGTGCTGGCTGTTCACATGAGCTGTCTGAATTTTTAGAAGAGAGTAAAAGGTACAGTCTGAATGGCACATGCATGTGCTTTAGTCTGGGGAATAGGAAGATTCAGATGAAGTGATATGTGTGCAGATAAAAAATTTAAATGAATTCATGCTTTACATGAAATGGTTCCGCCCTGCAGCCAAACCAGGCGCTTTAGGTGCCTGCTAGTATTGAACTATGAGTTAAAAGCACCGCTGGAGCCTCTTGTCTCTGCTTCCAGCCAGCTCCTGGCTTCAAAAAATGAAAAGAGAAACAGATTCTCTGGGAATATCTTTTTTATAATCCGAAATAGAAATTATTAAATATTTTCACTGACTAGAAATCTTATTCTTAAATCTGCAGCTGATTTTACTATTTAGTTTGTTACGTCATAGATAAATATACAAGAGGTATATTTACACCTTTTTAATTTTAAGTTGCTCTGCGAATTTAACACTGCATTACATTTAAAGAAAGTTGTTTACTTTATGCAGAATCCTTCATGCCTGTCTACACAGTGTTTGATTTTTGGTGGTTGGTGGAGCTTGGGCTGTAGGGGTCTGATGTGATCTTTTTGTGTGGGCCAAAATCCATTGTGAATGCATACTCTATTACTATAATCATATTCTTATTTGGCATCTGTTTCACATCAGGGTTAAAGGTACAATGACTTGCCAAAGACATTGCTGCCTGGGTTGTGGTCAACGTTTAGTTCAGTTTGTTCTTGTGATGCATGGACTTCAGGGTGTGTGAACAAATTGTTGATTTTGTGGACTAATATAGACTGCATGTATAAACATAACCAGTAAAAAATGTTCCTCATGCCATACTTGGTACAGTCCGATGTCGTTGAGAGAACACATGAAAAACATCATCAATGAAGGTAGGAAGGAACATTGTGTGACTCATTGAAACACATTAATCGTTATGTTCCTCTTGCAATCTGATTGCAATCAAATAAGTCTATGTACAAAATGACTATGTGACAGGCACTCTAGATGTTAGCCACGGGCTAGTAATTATCATCCCTTTTCCACACTGTGACGTAATTCAGAGATAAACACATTGCAAACATACCTGTCAGCTGCATCGCAGTTAAACCAAAAATACTGCGGTTACATCGTGCCTTAATAAGTTTTCTAGGCTACACTTAGCTTTGCATGGCTCTACAAGCACAGGTAACTAGCTGCTAGCTGCCATGCAGGCCTGCTGACAGTGAGCAAAACCGCAGATTATATTTTAAAAGGTAACATTTAGGAAATTAAAAGAAATTAAACTTGCAGCTGAGATATGACAGATCCATTTTACCACACTGCGTGGCAGCTGGATCGCTTTGTTGTTGACTCTCCTGTACATTGGCCAACTTTATTAATAAGGTGCTTTTTTCCTATCTTTATTCAAGATCGTCGTCTTTCAATTTGAGAGCAAGACTTGTTTAAGTTATGTCCATAAGTTATGTGTATAACTTTTCATCAAAACCCTGCCTTTGCACTCAAATAGCCCCTGTTTGCACTTAAATTTGCTCTGCTTCTGATATATACTCAGATATATTGTGGCTCGCACAGATTTCCTGCGCTCCAGCTTCAACCCTTCTCCTGCATTCGGGCTGCTTTCTGTGCGCTCGTGAATCTTCTCTCCGATTTCTCTTCCTTTTCAGCTATGCTTGTGGTTGTATGTTCACTCGACTTTGCGACGCCCATTAACTCTATGAGGAAAACTTTTCTGAGAACGCGAAGGGAAGCTGGACATGTAGATGATTGAGCGCTTGTTTAGGTTGGGAATGCTGATGCTCCAGCGACATCTAGCTGCACTGAATATTTTTATGCCTTATAGAACTTTACGACTGACACTAATGGTTTTGTACTCAGTAATATTTTTTTTCCAACACTCATTATTTTCACATGTGGACTTTTTTATGGCCCTCTTGTATTTGCTTGTCGGGAAAGCCTCTTGAAGAGTATTTTGACCTTCAGAATCCACTCACACTCCCTCCTCTCCGGCTAAATAAATTCTTTTTTATGTTTTCAGCTCAAGGGCAGACAGGGTGATGTCTCTATTAATTGACAGGAGGAACCCTGGGATATGTCAGGCATTAAAATGAGAAATTAACCAGAAGCACTGACTCTTCTGCTCAGCTAAAAATGAAATGGTAATAACATGTTCACCGGCTGTGGTCATAGAGAATGATCCATATCAGATGTGATCACCTCACTTAGTATGAAATATTCATAGTAATGGATACAGTCTACATGTACAGTAGGCTGTTGTTTCACATTAAAACCAATTAAGCCCTATATGTGGAGTAGATTTATATATATATATATATACCTGCCACATTTTTTTAGATCGATAGTATACTAAACCATATACAATATTAATCCAATATGCAGTTATGAGAGATGGACAAACATGTAACAGAAGGTAAACAGAAAGGACACAGTGATTAAAAAAACAGTGTTTTTTAGGTAAGGAGTACTCCATTATCTCTCCAGTTGTATTCCCTCTCTCTTCCCCTCCATTCATCTTCATCTCTCCTTCCTTCGTCTCTCCCTCTCCTCCTTTCTCTTTCCAGCTCTCTTTGTCTGTCTATCTCTCCATGAACACTAAATCACTGTCGTCCCTTTAGACCGCTGGCGTATGTTGTCTTTTCTTTCTTTCAGCCCATGAATAAATTATCAAAGAGAACAAGACTCTGCTTTTCTTCATGGAAAACACTGGCGCTTGTTTTTCGTCAGAGATAGAAAGGGAGTGTGTGTGTGTGTGTGTGTACATGCACATGTTTGTGCCTTCGTTGATTCAAGTCAGGGGAATTGTGTTATCGCTAGGTGCTCTGTACATCTGGACAGAGTTGGGCTCTCAAAGGTGCCCTGAGATTGGATGTCTCACACACACACCTACTGCAGCAGCAGCAGTTGCAGCAGCATATCTGTGGTCGATTGGAGTTAGTTTGAGTGGATGGTGTGAAGGGCAGCCAAAGGAGCAGTGTTCTGTGACTAATAACGTGACACACACACTTACACTCACACACTCACACACTCACACTCACCACACACGTAGAAAGCGGTGATCTCTGAGGTCTAGCAGTCACAAGGATCGATAGTGTAGCCACAAGGAGGCTAATCAATAAGCTGGATTTACCCTGCTGGAGGAAGAGAATCAGGCCTGTTTCCCACGAAAACACACACACACACACACACACACACACACACACACACACACACACACACACACACACACATCCGCCCTCCCCCACTTTAAGTGTACAGACATAATAATTCACATAACCACACCAGCAGCAGAGCATGTCCCCCACTGTGATGCAGCAGAGGCTATATGGCGCTGAGACTGTTATATCCCAGCTTACCTCTCCAAACAGAGTGAGCCATGTCCGCTGAGCAGGTGGGCATTTTCAGAGCTTCGGGGCTTTGTAAAATATATCATACAACACATTTATTGTCCGTCATAGATTTACGTCTGTACCCGGCTGAGGGAGAGGGTCCATTACCTATTTATTTTGACAATGATCAGTAAATATTGCAGGGGACAGGTGGCAGCTTAAGTTTATCATAGGGTCCCTGTTGCTATTTCACTAAATGTCAATGTTATCTTTTTCACATTAATTAATCTTTCAGGAGTTTGATAATCAGATTGAAAGGCCCTTTATTCTCTGGCTGACTTTGTGCCAGCATCAATAGGGAGTGTTGTTTTCAAACTCTGGTATCTGAGAGCAGGCAGAATGTCAGGGTTCTTCACAAAATAAATGTTTAAATGGGGACAGTCAAACAACTAAATCAAGTTAATAAAGTTAGTCTTTGAGCAAAGAACCATCCTGTTACCCGCTTGGTCAAATAGTCAAAATTGATCTAATGTGTTTCATCATATACAGGACTGTCTCAGAAAATTAGAATATTGTGATAAAGTTCTTTATTTTCTGTAATGCAATTAAAAAAACTAAAATGTCATGCATTCTGGATTCATTACAAATCAACTGAAATATTGCAAGCCTTTTATTCTTTTAATATTGCTGATTATGGCTTACAGCTTAAGAAAACTCAAAAATCCTATCTCTAAATATTAGAATATTTCCTCAGACCAAGTAAAAAAAAGATTTATAACAGCAAAACAAAATCAAACATTTGAAAATGTCCATTAATGCACTCAGTACTTGGTTGGGAATCCTTTTGCACGGATTACTGCATCAATGCGGCGGGGCATGGAGGCAATCAGCCTGTGGCATTGCTCAGGGTTTATGGATGCCCAGGATGCTTCAACAGCGGCCTTTAGCTCATTTGCATTGTTGGGTCTGGTGTCTTTCAGCTTCTTCTTCATAATACCCCACAAATTCTCTATGGGGTTCAGGTCAGGGGAATTGGCAGGCCAATCGAGGACAGTAATGCCATGGTCAGTACACCAGTTACTGGTGGTTTTGGCACTGTGGGCAGGTGCCAGATCATGCTGGAAAATGAAATCCTCATCTCCATAGAGCTTTTCAGCAGACGGAAGCATGTAGTGCTCTAAAATCTCTTGGTACACAGCTGCATTTACTCTGGACTTGATGAAACACAGTGGACCAACACCAGCAGCTGACATGGCTCCCCAAACCATCACTGACTGTGGGAACTTCACACTGGATTTCAAGCAACTTGGATTTTGCTCCTCTCCAGCCTTTCTCCAGACTCTGGCGCCTTGACTTCCAAATGAAATACAACACTTGCTTTCGTCTGAAAAGAGGACTTTGGACCACTCTGCAACTGCCCAGTGCTTCTTTTCCATAGCCCAAGTCAGACGCTTCTTCCGTTGTCTTGAGTTCAGAAGTGGCTTGACCATGGGAATACGGCTATTGTAGCCCATTTCCCGGACACGTCTGTGAACAGTGGCTTTTGATACCTGGACTCCAGCTTCAGTCCACTGTCTTTGAAGCTCCCCCAAATTCTGGAAGCGACCCTTCTTCACAATGCGGTTAAGGCTGCGGTCATCTCTCTTGGTTGTGCAGCGTTTCCTGCCACATTTCCCCCTTCCAACAGACTTTTTGTGGATGTGCTTTGAAACTGCACTCTGTGAACAGCTTGCTCTTTGAGAAATTTCTTTTTGTGTCTTACCCTCCTGATGGAGGGTGTCAATGATGGT